>NW_027142155.1:2461574-2469074 GCF_036365525.1 Heterodontus francisci | reverse complement strand
CACAGGAACATGTCTCTCCTGCACGCTAATCAACCTCTTTAAAAGCCTCCCACATATCACATGTGGATTTACCTTCAAACAACTGCTCCCAATCTACATTTCCCAGCTCCTGCCGAATTTTGGTGTAGTTGGCCTTCCCCCAATTTAGCACTCTCCCTTTTGGACCACTCTCGTCTTTGTCCATGAGTATTTTAAAGCTTACGGAATTGTGATCACTATTCCCAAAGTAGTCCCCTACTGAAACTTCAACAACCTGGCCGGGCTCATTCCCCAACACCAGGTCCAGTATGGCCCCTTCCCGAGTTGGACTATTTACATACTGCTCTAGAAAACCCTCCTGGATGCTCCTTACAAATTCTGCTCCATCTGGACCTCTAACATTAAGCAAATCCCAGTCAATGTTTGGAAAATTAAAATCTCCTACCACCACCCTGTTGCTCCTACATCTTTCCATAATCTGTTTACATATTTGTACCTCTATCTCACGCTCGCTGTTGGGATGCCTGTAGTACAGCCCCAACATTGTTACCGCACCCTTCCTATTTCTGAGTTCTGTCCATATTGCCTCACTGCTCGAGTCCTCCATAGTGCCCTCCTTCAGCACAGCTGTGATATCCTCTTTGACCAGTAATGCAACTCCTCCACCCCTTTTACCTCCCTCTCTATCCCGCCTGAAGCATCGATATCCTGGGATATTTAGTTGCCAATCATGCCCTTCCCTCAACCAAGTCTCAGTAATAGCAATAACATCATACTCCCAGGTACTAATCCAAGCCCTAAGTTCATCTGCCTGACCTACTACACTTCTTGCATTAAAACAAATGCATCTCAGACCACCAGTCCCTTTATATTCATCATCTGCTCCCTGCCTGCTCTTCCCCTTAGTCACACTGACTTCATTATCTAGTTCCTTACAGGCTTTTGTTACTACCTCCTTTTTGTCAACTGACCTCAATTGGTTCCCATCCCCCTGCCACATTAGTTTAAACCCTCCCCAACAGCGTTAGCAAAAGCACCTCCAGGAACATTGGTTCCGGTCCGGCCCAGGTGTAGACAGTCCAATTTGTAATAGTCCCACCTCCCCCAGAACCGGTCCCAATGTCCCAAAAATCTGAACCCCTCCTTCCTGCACCATCTCTCAAGCCACGCATTCATCCTGACTATTCTTTCATTTTTACTCTGACTATCACGTGGCACTGGTAGTAATCCTGAGATTACTACCTTTGAGGTCCTACTTTTTAACTTGGCTCCTAACTCCCTAAACTCTGCATGTAGGACCTCATCCCGTTTTTTACCTATATCATTAGTGCCTATGTGCACAATGACAACTGGCTGTTCACCCTCCCCCTTTAGAATGTTCTGCAGCCGATCTGAGACGTCCCTGACCCGTGCACCTGGGAGGCAACATACCATTCGGGAGCCTCGTTTTCGACCACAGAACCGCCTATCTGCTCCCCTTACAATCGAATCCCCTACGACTATAGCCCTTCCACTCTTTTTCCCGCCCTTCGGAACAGCAGAGCCAGCCACGGTGCCATGGACCTGGCTACTGCTGCCTTCCCCTGGTGAGCCATCTCCCTCAACAGTATCCAAAACGGTATACTTGTTTTGGAGGGAGATGACCGCAGGGGACTCCTGCGCTGCCTTCCCGCTCTTTCTCTGCCTTTTGGTCACCCATTCCCTTTCTCCCTCAGCAATCCTAATCTGCGGTGTGACCAATTCACTAAACGTGCTATCCACGACCTCCTCAGCATCGCGCATGCTCCAAAGTGAGTCCATCCGCAGCTCGAGAGCCGTCATGCGGTCTAACAAGAGCTGCAGCTGGACACACTTCCTGCACGTGAAGGAGTCAGGGTCATCAACCATGTCCCTGAGTTCCCACATTGAGCAAGAGGAGCATGATACGGGTCTGAGATCTCCTGCCATTTTTAATCTTAAGTTTAAACTTAGTTAAATGAAAAAGGAACGAAAAGTTTTTACCAATCACAATAAAACCAGAGAAATCGAAAAAGCCGTACCTTATAAACAAAAGGAAATTAAATTTACTTTCAAACGGACTTTCCCAGCTGCTCACTCGCTGCTCCCGAAGAAGCTGCTGCACTGAAAGGAAAGTTATTTTAAACCGCCCAAATATATAGTGTTTTACTTACCCAGCAGCCCCCTGGCCTCCGCCGAAAAACAAAAGGAAATTAAATTTACTTTCAAACGGACTTTCCCAGCTGCTCACTCGCTGCTCCCGAAAAAGCTGCTGCACTGAAAGGAAAGTTATTTTAAACCGCCCAAATATATAGTGTTTTACTTACCCAGCAGCCCCCTGGCCTCCGCCGAAAAACAAAAGGAAATTAAATTTACTTTCAAACGGACTTTCCCAGCTGCTCACTCGCTGCTCCCGAAAAAGCTGCTGCACTGAAAGGAAAGTTATTTTAAACCGCCCAAATATATAGTGTTTTACTTACCCAGCAGCCCCCTGGCCTCCGCCGAAAAACAAAAGGAAATTAAATTTACTTTCAAACGGACTTTCCCAGCTGCTCACTCGCTGCTCCCGAAAAAGCTGCTGCACTGAAAGGAAAGTTATTTTAAACCGCCCAAATATATAGTGTTTTACTTACCCAGCAGCCCCCTGGCCTCGGCCGAAAAACAAAAGGAAATTAAATTTACTTTCAAACGGACTTTCCCAGCTGCTCACTCGCTCACACGCTGCTCCCGAAAAAGCTGCTGCACTGAAAGGAAATTTATTTAAACCGCCCAAATATATAGTGTTTTACTTACCCAGCAGCCCCCTGGTCTCCGCCGAAAAACAAAAGGAAATTAAATTTACTTTCAAACGGACTTTCCCAGCTGCTCACTCGCTCACACGCTGCTCCCGAAAAAGCTGCTGCACTGAAAGGAAAGTTATTTTAAACCGCCCAAATATATAGTGTTTTACTTACCCAGCAGCCCCCTGGCCTCCGCCGAAAAACAAAAGGAAATTAAATTTACTTTCAAACGGACTTTCCCAGCTGCTCACTCGCTCACACGCTGCTCCCGAAAAAGCTGCTGCACTGAAAGGAAAGTTATTTTAAACCGCCCAAATATATAGTGTTTTACTTACCCAGCAGCCCCCTGGCCTCCGCCGAAAAACAAAAGGAAATTAAATTTACTTTCAAACGGACTTTCCCAGCTGCTCACTCGCTGCTCCCGAAAAAGCTGCTGCACTGAAAGGAAAGTTATTTTAAACCGCCCAAATATATAGTGTTTTACTTACCCAGCAGCCCCCTGGCCTCCGCCGAAAAACAAAAGGAAATTAAATTTACTTTCAAACGGACTTTCCCAGCTGCTCACTCGCTGCTCCCGAAAAAGCTGCTGCACTGAAAGGAAAGTTATTTTAAACCGCCCAAATATATAGTGTTTTACTTACCCAGCAGCCCCCTGGCCTCCGCCGAAAAACAAAAGGAAATTAAATTTACTTTCAAACGGACTTTCCCAGCTGCTCACTCGCTGCTCCCGAAAAAGCTGCTGCACTGAAAGGAAAGTTATTTTAAACCGCCCAAATATATAGTGTTTTACTTACCCAGCAGCCCCCTGGCCTCCGCCGAAAAACAAAAGGAAATTAAATTTACTTTCAAACGGACTTTCCCAGCTGCTCACTCGCTCACACGCTGCTCCCGAAAAAGCTGCTGCACTGAAAGGAAAGTTATTTTAAACCGCCCAAATATATAGTGTTTTACTTACCCAGCAGCCCCCTGGCCTCCGCCGAAAAACAAAAGGAAATTAAATTTACTTTCAAACGGACTTTCCCAGCTGCTCACTCGCTCACACGCTGCTCCCGAAAAAGCTGCTGCACTGAAAGGAAAGTTATTTTAAACCGCCCAAATATATAGTGTTTTACTTACCCAGCAGCCCATTGGCCTCCGCCGAAAAACAAAAGGAAATTAAATTTACTTTCAAACGGACTTTCCCAGCTGCTCACTCGCTCACACGCTGCTCCCGAAAAAGCTGCTGCACTGAAAGGAAAGTTATTTTAAACCGCCCAAATATATAGTGTTTTACTTAACCAGCAGCCCCCTGGCCTCCGCCGAAAAATAAAAGGAAATTAAATTTACTTTCAAACGGACTTTCCCAGCTGCTCACTCGCTCACACGCTGCTCCCGAAAAAGCTGCTGCACTGAAATGAAAGTTATTTTAAACCGCCCAAATATATAGTGTTTTACTTACCCAGCAGCCCCCTGGCCTCCGCCGAAAAACAAAAGGAAATTAAATTTACTTTCAAACGGACTTTCCCAGCTGCTCACTCGCTCACCCGCTGCTCCCGAAAACGCTGCTGCACTGAAAGGAAAGTTATTTTAAACCGCCCAAATATATAGTGTTTTACTTACCCAGCAGCCCCCTGGCCTCCGCCGAAAAACAAAAGGAAATTAAATTTACTTTCAAACGGACTTTCCCAGCTGCTCACTCGCTCACACGCTGCTCCCGAAAAAGCTGCTGCACTGAAAGGAAAGTTATTTTAAACCGCCCAAATATATAGTGTTTTACTTACCCAGCAGCCCCCTGGCCTCCGCCGAAAAACAAAAGGAAATTAAATTTACTTTCAAACGGACTTTCCCAGCTGCTCACTCGCTCACACGCTGCTCCCGAAAAAGCTGCTGCACTGAAAGGAAAGTTATTTTAAACCGCCCAAATATATAGTGTTTTACTTAACCAGCAGCCCCCTGGCCTCCGCCGAAAAACAAAAGGAAATTAAATTTACTTTCAAACGGACTTTCCCAGCTGCTCACTCGCTCACACGCTGCTCCCGAAAAAGCTGCTGCACTGAAAGGAAAGTTATTTTAAACCGCCCAAATATATAGTGTTTTACTTACCCAGCAGCCCCCTGGCCTCCGCCGAAAAACAAAAGGAAATTAAATTTACTTTCAAACGGACTTTCCCAGCTGCTCACTCGCTGCTCCCGAAAAAGCTGCTGCACTGAAAGGAAAGTTATTTTAAACCGCCCAAATATATAGTGTTTTACTTACCCAGCAGCCCCCTGGCCTCCGCCGAAAAACAAAAGGAAATTAAATTTACTTTCAAACGGACTTTCCCAGCTGCTCACTCGCTGCTCCCGAAAAAGCTGCTGCACTGAAAGGAAAGTTATTTTAAACCGCCCAAATATATAGTGTTTTACTTACCCAGCAGCCCCCTGGCCTCCGCCGAAAAACAAAAGGAAATTAAATTTACTTTCAAACGGACTTTCCCAGCTGCTCACTCGCTGCTCCCGAAAAAGCTGCTGCACTGAAAGGAAAGTTATTTTAAACCGCCCAAATATATAGTGTTTTACTTACCCAGCAGCCCCCTGGCCTCCGCCGAAAAACAAAAGGAAATTAAATTTACTTTCAAACGGACTTTCCCAGCTGCTCACTCGCTCACACGCTGCTCCCGAAAAAGCTGCTGCACTGAAAGGAAAGTTATTTTAAACCGCCCAAATATATAGTGTTTTACTTACCCAGCAGCCCCCTGGCCTCCGCCGAAAAACAAAAGGAAATTAAATTTACTTTCAAACGGACTTTCCCAGCTGCTCACTCGCTCACACGCTGCTCCCGAAAAAGCTGCTGCACTGAAAGGAAAGTTATTTTAAACCGCCCAAATATATAGTGTTTTACTTACCCAGCAGCCCATTGGCCTCCGCCGAAAAACAAAAGGAAATTAAATTTACTTTCAAACGGACTTTCCCAGCTGCTCACTCGCTCACACGCTGCTCCCGAAAAAGCTGCTGCACTGAAAGGAAAGTTATTTTAAACCGCCCAAATATATAGTGTTTTACTTAACCAGCAGCCCCCTGGCCTCCGCCGAAAAATAAAAGGAAATTAAATTTACTTTCAAACGGACTTTCCCAGCTGCTCACTCGCTCACACGCTGCTCCCGAAAAAGCTGCTGCACTGAAATGAAAGTTATTTTAAACCGCCCAAATATATAGTGTTTTACTTACCCAGCAGCCCCCTGGCCTCCGCCGAAAAACAAAAGGAAATTAAATTTACTTTCAAACGGACTTTCCCAGCTGCTCACTCGCTCACCCGCTGCTCCCGAAAACGCTGCTGCACTGAAAGGAAAGTTATTTTAAACCGCCCAAATATATAGTGTTTTACTTACCCAGCAGCCCCCTGGCCTCCGCCGAAAAACAAAAGGAAATTAAATTTACTTTCAAACGGACTTTCCCAGCTGCTCACTCGCTCACACGCTGCTCCCGAAAACGCTGCTGCACTGAAAGGAAAGTTATTTTAAACCGCCCAAATATATAGTGTTTTACTTACCCAGCAGCCCCCTGGCCTCCGCCGAAAAACAAAAGGAAATTAAATTTACTTTCAAACGGACTTTCCCAGCTGCTCACTCGCTCACACGCTGCTCCCGAAAAAGCTGCTGCACTGAAAGGAAAGTTATTTTAAACCGCCCAAATATATAGTGTTTTACTTAACCAGCAGCCCCCTGGCCTCCGCCGA
The DNA here is from genome assembly GCF_036365525.1 of Heterodontus francisci. NCBI lineage: Eukaryota > Metazoa > Chordata > Chondrichthyes > Heterodontiformes > Heterodontidae > Heterodontus > Heterodontus francisci. Next base: position 2,462,625 of record NW_027142155.1, on the reverse strand, counting down.
AAAACAAAAGGAAATTAAATTTACTTTCAAACGGACTTTCCCAGCTGCTCACTCGCTCACACGCTGCTCCCGAAAAAGCTGCTGCACTGAAAGGAAAGTTATTTTAAACCGCCCAAATATATAGTGTTTTACTGAACCAGCAGCCCCCTGGCCTCCGCCGAAAAACAAAAGGAAATTAAATTTACTTTCAAACGGACTTTCCCAGCTGCTCACTCGCTCACACGCTGCTCCCGAAAACGCTGCTGCACTGAAAGGAAAGTTATTTTAAACCGCCCAAATATATAGTGTTTTACTGAACCAGCAGCCCCCTGGCCTCCGCCGAAAAACAAAAGGAAATTAAATTTACTTTCAAACGGACTTTCCCAGCTGCTCACTCGCTCACACGCTGCTCCCGAAAAAGCTGCTGCACTGAAAGGAAAGTTATTTTAAACCGCCCAAATATATAGTGTTTTACTGAACCAGCAGCCCCCTGGCCTCCGCCGAAAAACAAAAGGAAATTAAATTTACTTTCAAACGGACTTTCCCAGCTGCTCACTCGCTCACACGCTGCTCCCGAAAAAGCTGCTGCACTGAAATGAAAGTTATTTTAAACCGCCCAAATATATAGTGTTTTACTTACCCAGCAGCCCCCTGGCCTCCGCCGAAAAACAAAAGGAAATTAAATTTACTTTCAAACGGACTTTCCCAGCTGCTCACTCGCTCACACGCTGCTCCCGAAAAAGCTGCTGCACTGAAATGAAAGTTATTTTAAACCGCCCAAATATATAGTGTTTTACTTACCCAGCAGCCCCCTGGCCTCCGCCGAAAAACAAAAGGAAATTAAATTTACTTTCAAACGGACTTTCCCAGCTGCTCACTCGCTCACACGCTGCTCACGAAAAAGCTGCTGCACTGAAAGGAAAGTTATTTTAAACCGCCCAAATATATAGTGTTGTACTTAACCAGCAGCCCCCTGGCCTCCGCTGAAAAACAAAAGGAAATTAAATTTACTTTCAAACGGACATTCCCAGCTGCTCACTCGCTCACACGCTGCTCCCGAAGAAGCTGCTGC
>NW_027142155.1:2431574-2434074 GCF_036365525.1 Heterodontus francisci | reverse complement strand
ACACAGACACACACACACAGCCAGACACTGAGGCTTACATATATATGCATCCACACACACACCACAGCCCAGACACTGAGACTTATATATCTGCTCACACACACAAACACAGCCCAGACACTGAGACTTATATATATGCACACAGACACACACACACAGCCCAGACACTGAGACATATAAATATGCTCACACACACACACACACGCACACACACACACACACAGCCCAGACACTGAGACTTATATGTATGCCCACACACACACCACATCCCAGAAACTGACACTTATATACATGCACACACACACACCCCAGCCCAGAAACTGACGCTAATATATATGGATCCACACACACACCACAGACCAGACACTGAGACTTATATATATGCACACAGACACACACACACAGCCCAGACACTGAGGCTTATATATATATGCATCAACACACACCACAGCCCAGACACTGAGACTTATATATCTGCTCACACACACAAACACAGCCCAACACTGGAACTTATATATATGCACACAGACATACACACACAGCCCAGACACTGAGGCTTACATATATATGCATCCACACACACACCACAGCCCAGACACTGAGACTTATATATCTGCTCACACACACAAACACAGCCCAGACACTGAGACTTATATATATGCACACAGACACACACAAACACAGCCCAGACACTGAGACTTATATATATGCACACAGACACACACAAACACAGCCCAGACACTGAGACATATATATATGCACACACACACACAAAAGCCCAGACACTGAGACTTATATATCTGCCCACACACACATACACAGACCAGACACTGAGACTTATATATATGCACACAGACACACACACACAGCCCAGACACTGAGGCTTATATATATATGCATCAACACACACCACAGCCCAGACACTGAGACTTATATATCTGCTCACACACACAAACACAGCCCAACACTGGAACTTATATATATGCACACAGACACACACACACAGCCCAGACACTGAGGCTTACATATATATGCATCCACACACACACCACAGCCCAGACACTGAGACTTATATATCTGCTCACACACACAAACACAGCCCAGACACTGAGACTTATATATATGCACACAGACACACACACACAGCCCAGACACTGAGACATATAAATATGCTCACACACACACACACACACACACACACACACACACACACACACACACACACACACACACACACACACACACACACACACACACACACACACACAGCCCAGACACTGAGACTGATATATATGCATCAACACCCACACACACACGCACACACACACTCACACAGCCCAGACACTGAGACTTATATATATGCGCACAAACTCACACACACACACACACACACACACACACATAGAGCCCAGACACTGAGAATATATATATGCACACACACACACACACACACACGCAGCCCAGACACTGAGACTTATATATATGCATCCACACACACACCACAGCCCAGACACTGAGACTTATATATATGCACACACACACACACACACACACACACACACACACACACACACACACACACACACACACACACACACACACACACAGCCCAGTCACAGAGACTTATATATATGCACACACGCACACATTCACAAACACACACACACAACCCAGACACTCAGACTTATATATATGCACACACACACACACACACACACCACAGCCCAGACACTGAGACTTATATATATGCAAACACACACACACACACACACACACACACACACACACACACACACACACACACACACACACACACACACACACACACACCACAGCCCAGACACTGAGACTTATATATATGCATCCACACACACACCACAGCCCAGACACTGAGAATTATATATATGCATCCACACACACACCACAGCCCAGACACTGAGACTTATATATTTGCACACAGACACACACACACAGCCCAGACACTGAGACATATATATATGCTCACACACACGCACACACACACACACCGCCCAGACACTGAGACTTATATATATGCACACATACACACCACAGCCCAGACACTGAGACTTATATATCTGCTCACACACACAAACACAGCCCAGACACTGAGACATATATATATGCACACACACGCACAAAAGCCCAGACACTGAGACTTATATATCTGCCCACACACACAAACACAGACCAGACACTGAGACTTATATATATGCACACAGATACACACACACAGCCCAGACACTGAGGCTTATATATATATGCATCCACACACACACCACAGACCAGACACTGAGACTTATATATCTGCTCACACACACAAACACAGCCCAACACTGGAACGTATATATATGCACACAGACACACACACACAGCCCAGACACTGAGGCTTACATATATATGCATCCACACACACACCACAGCCCAGACACTGAGACTTATATATCTGCTCACAAACACAAACACAGCCCAGACACTGAGA
>NW_027142155.1:2406574-2409074 GCF_036365525.1 Heterodontus francisci | reverse complement strand
ATATGCACACACACACACACCACAGCCCAGACACTGTGACTTATATATATGAATCCACACACACACCACAGCCCAGACACTGTGACTTATATATATGCATCCACGCGCACAATACAGCCCAGACACTGAGACTTATATATATGCATCCACACGCACACCACAGCCCAGACACTGAGACTTATATATATGCAGACACACACACACCACAGCCCAGACACTGAGGCTTATATATATGCACACAGACACACACACACACACACACCACTGTCCAGACACTGAAACCTATATATATGCACACACAAACACACCACAGCCCAGACACTGAGGCTTATATAGATGCACACACACACACACCACAGTCCAGTCACAGAGAATTATATATATGCACACACACACACAACACAGTCCAGACACTGAGGCTTACATATCTGCACACAGACACAGACACACACACACCACAGTCCAGACACTGAGACTTATATATATGCATCCACATACACACCACAGCCCAGACACTGAGACTTATATATATATGCACACACACACACACCACAGCCCAGACACTGAGTCGTATATATATACACACACACCACAGTCCAGACATTGAGACTTATATATATGCATCCACACACACACCACAGCCCAGACACTGAGACTTATATATATGCACACACACACACACCACAGCCCAGACACTGAGGCTTATATATATGCACACAGACACAGACACACACACACCACAGCCCAGACACTGAGACTTATATCTATGCACACACACAAGCAGACACACAGAAACAGCACAGACACTGAGACTTATATATATGCACACAGACACACACACACACACAGCCCAGACACTGAGACTTATATATATGCCCACACACACACACACACACACACACACACACACACACACCACATCCCAGAAACTGACGCTTATATACATGCACACACACACACCACAGCCCAGACACTGACGCTTATATATATGCATCCACAAACACACCACAGCCCAGACACTGAGGCTTATATATATGCACACAGACACACACACACACACACACACACAGCCCAGACAGTGAGACATATATATATGAACAGACACACACACACAACGATCCAGACACTGTGACTTATATATATATGCATCCACACACACACCACGATCCAGACACTGAGACTTATATATATGCACCCACACACACACACACCACAGCCCAGACACTGTGACTTATATATATGAATCCACACACACACCACTGTCCAGACACTGAGACTTATATATATGCACACACACACACACACCACAGCCCAGACACTGTTATTTATATGTATGCATCCACACACACACCACAGCCCAGACACTGAGACTTATATATATGCACACAGACACACACACACACACACACACACACACCACTGTCCAGTCACAGAGAATTATATATATGCACACACACACACACCACAGTCCAGACACTGAGACTTATATATATGCACACACACACACACCACAGCCCAGACACTGTGACTTATATATATGCATCCACGCACACAATACTTCCCAGACACTGAGACATATATATATGCATCCACACACACACCACAGCCCTGACACTGAGACTTATATATATGCACACACACACACACCACAGCCCAGACACTGAGTCTTATATATATACACACACACCACAGTCCAGACATTGAGACTTATATATATGCACACACACACACACCACAGCCCAGACACTGAGGCTTATATATATGCACACAGACACAGACACACACACACCACAGTCCAGACACTGAGTCTTATATATATATGCACACACACACACACACCACAGCCCCGACACTGAGACTTATATATATGCACACACACACACACACACACCAGACCAGACACTGAGGCTTATATATATGCACACAGACACAGACACACCACAGTCCAGACACTGAGTCTTATATATATATGCACACACACACACACCCCACAGCCCAGACACTGAAACTTATATATATATGCACACACACACACACACACACGCACACAGACACAGCACAGACACTGAGACTTATATATTTGCACACAGACACACACACACACACACAGCCCAGACACTGAGACTTATATATATGCACAAACACACACACACACACACACACACACCACATCCCAGAAACTGAGACTTATATATATGCACACAGACACACACACAAAACCCAGACACTGAGATTATACATATGCATGCGCACACACACCACAGCCCAGACACTGAGAATTATATACATGCACACAGACACACACACACACAAAGCCCAGACACTGAGATTATATATATGCATCCACACACACACCACAGCCCTGACCCTGAGACTCATATAGATGTACACACACACACACACACACCACAGCCCGGACACTGAGACTTATATATATACACACACACACACACCACAGCCCAGACACTGAGGCATATATATGTGCACACAGACACACACA
>NW_027142155.1:2399074-2401574 GCF_036365525.1 Heterodontus francisci | reverse complement strand
ATAACATCCTTGGATATACCCCGTCAGGCCCGGGAGACTTGTCTATCTTCAAGTTATTCAAAAACCCCAACACATCTTCCCTCCTAACGAGCACTTCCTCGAGCTTACCAGTCTGCTTCCCACCGTCCTCTTCAGTAATACACCCCTTCTCATTCGTAAATACCGAAGAGAAGTACTCATTCAAAACCTCACTTATCTCTTCCGGCTCAACACACAGTCTCCCGCTATTGTCCTTGACCGGACCTATGGTCCCCCTAGTCATCCTCATATTTCTGACATACGCGTAAAAGGCCTTGGGGTTTTCTTTTATCCTACCCGCCAAGCATTTTTCATGCCCTCTCTTAGCTCTCCTAATCCCTTTCTTCAGATCCTTCCTGGCCATCTTGTATCCCTCCAGAGCTATGCCTGTGCCCTTTTTCCTCAACTTTATATACGCATCCTTCTTCTTCCTAACAAGACTCTCAACCTCTCTTGTCAACCACGGTTCCCTCACATGACCATCCCTTCCCTGTCTGACAGGGACATGCTTATCAATGGCCCCTACTATCTGCTCCTTGAAAAAGTTCCACATTTCGACCGTGCCCTTCCCTGCCAGCATATGCTCCCAACTTATGCTCCTCAGTTCCTGCCTGACAGCATCATATCTACCCTTCCCCCAATTGTAAACCTTGCCCTGTTGCACATACCTATCCCTCTCCATTACCACAGTGAATGCTACAGAATTGTGATCACTATCTCCAAAGTGCTCGCCCACCAACAGCTCTATCACTTGCCCTGGTTCATTACCTAGTACCAAATCCAATATTGCCTCCCCTCTGGTCGGGCAGTCTACATACTGAGTCAGAAAAGCTTCCTGGACATACTGCACAAACACTACCCCATCCAAACTATTCGATCTAAAGAGTTGCCAATCAATATTTGGGAAGTTGAAATCCCCCATAATTACTACCCTGTGACTTCTGCTCCTTTCCAAAATCTGTTTCCCAATCTGCTCTTCCACCTCCCTGCTGCTATTAGGGGGCCTATAGAAAACTCCCATCAAGGTGACTGCTCCTTTCCTGTTCCTGACCTCAACCCACAGTGCCTCAGTCGGCAGATCCTCCTCGAAAATTCTTTCAGCAGTTGTTACACTATTTCTAACTAACAATGCCACCCCCCCACCTCTTTTACCACCATTCCTAATCTTATGAAAACATCTATAACCAGGTACCTCCAAAAACCATTCCTCCCCCTCACCTATCCACGTTTCAGTGATGGCCACAACATCGTAGTCCCAAGTGCCCATCCACGCCTTCAATTCACTCACCTTATTCCTGATGCTTCTTGCGTTGAAGTATACGCACTTTAACCCTTCTCCGTGCCCATCTGTCCTCTGTGACAGTGCTACCTTCCCCAATACCTCACTACACTCTTTGTCTTTCTGAGTGGACCCACTGGTCCCTGGATTACAAGTCCGGTTCCCATCCCCCTCCCAAACTAGTTTAAACCCTCCCGAACAGTACTAGCAAACCTCCCTCCCAGGATATTGGTGCCCCTCTGGTTCAGATGCAGCCCGTCCTGTTTGAACAGGTCCCATCTTCCCCAGAATGCAGTCCAATTATCCAAGAACTGGAAGCCCTCCCTCCTACACCATTCCTGCAGCCACGTGTTCAGCTGTGCTCTCTCCCTATTCCTAGCCTCACTATCACGTGGCGCCGGCAACAAACCAGAGATAACAACTCTGTCCGTCCGAGCTTTCAGCTTCCAGCCTAACTCCCTAAACTCACTTCTAACATCTGTGCCACCCTTCCTTCCTACGTCGTTGGTGCCAATGTGCACCACGACCTCTGGCTGCTCCCCCTCCCCTTTAAGGATCCTGAAGACGCGATCACAAACATCACGGACCCTGGCACCAGGGAGGCAACAAACCATCCGTGCGTCTCGCCTGCGCCCACAGAACCGCCTGTCCGTACTCCTCACCATCGAGTCCCCGATGACTAGTGCTCTCCCATTCTCCCTCCTTCCCTTCTGAGCCACAGTGCAGGACCCCGTGCCAGAGGCCCGGGTCACTGCAGCCTGCCCCCGATAGGCCGTCCCCCCCAACAGTATCTAAAACTGTATACTTGTTGTTGAGGGGAACGACCACAGGAGATCCCTGCACTGACCTCTTCCCACCTCTAACTGTTACCCAGCTGCCTTTGATTTGTGGAGTAACGACCTCCGTGTAGCTTCTATCTATCAACCCCTCAGCTTCCCGAATGATCCTCAGTTCATCCAGCTCCAGCTCCAATTCCCTAACACGGTCTGATAGGAGCTGGAGACGGATGCACTTCCAGCAGGTGAAGTCGGCAGAGCCACCGGAGGTTTCCCTCACCTCGAACATTCTGCAGGAGGAGCAATACACTACACTGGCTGCCATTTCTTTTATTCAATTACCCCTTAGTTAAGTACAACTATAGATATTAACAAAAACAGTAAATAGCTTACCTGCTCAGTCCTTATATATATGCACACAGACACA
>NW_027142155.1:2386574-2394074 GCF_036365525.1 Heterodontus francisci | reverse complement strand
TATGCACACACACACACACCACAGCTCAGACACTGTGACTTATATATATGCATCCACACACAGACCACGATCCAGACACTGAGAGTTATATATATGCACACACACACACACTCCACAGCCCAGACACTGTGACTTATATATATGTACACACACACACACACACACAGCCCAGACACTGAGACTTATATATATGCACACACACACACACACCACAGCCCAGACACTGAGACTTATAAATATGCACACACACACACACACACACACTCTCACACACACACACACACATAACACAGCCCACACACTGAGACTTATATATATGCACACACACACACACCACAGCCCAGACACTGAGACTTATATATATGCACACACACACACACACACACAACAGTCCAGACACTGAGACTTATATGTATGCACACGCACACACACAACACAGCCCACACACTGAGACTTATATATATGCACACACACACACACACACAACACAGCCCAGAGACTGAGACTTATATAGAGGCACACACACACACTCACACCACAGCCCAGACACTGAGACTTATATATATGCACACACACAGACACACACCAAAGCCCAGACACTGAGACTTATGTATATACACACACAAACACACACAAACAGACACACACACAGCTCTGACACTGAGACTTATATTTTTGCACACACACACACCCCACAGCCCAGACACTGTGACTTATATATATGTATCCACACACACACCACGATCCAGACACTGAGAGTTATATATATGCACACACACACACCACAGCCCAGACACTGTGACTTATATATATGCATCCACACACACACCACAGTCCAGACACTGAGACTTACATATATGCACACACACACACACACACACACACACACACACACACACACACACACACACACACACACACACACACACACACACACCCCAGACACTGAGACTTACATATATGCACACAGACAGACACACACACACACCACAGCCCAGAAACTGAGACTTATATATAGGCATTCACACAAACACCACAGCCCAGACACTGAGACTTATATATATATGCACACAGACACACACACACACACACACACACACACACAGCCCAGACAATGTGACTTATATGTAGGCATTCACACAAACACCACAGCCCAGACACTGAGACTTCTATATATATATGCACACAGACACACACACACGCACACACACACACAGCCCAGACACTGACACATATATATGCACACACACATACACCACAGCCCAGACACTGAGGCTTATATATATGCACACAGACACACAGACACACAGACACACAGACACAGCCCATACACTGATAAGTATCTATATACACACACACACACACACACAGCCCAGACACTGAGACTTATATATATGCATCCACACACACACACACACAAAACACAACACAGCCCAGAGACTGAGACTTATATAGATGCACACACACACACTCACACCACAACCCAGACACTGAGACTTATATATATGCACACACACACACACACACCAAAGCCCAGACACTGAGACTTATGTATATGCACACACAAACACACACAAACAGACACACACACAGCTCTTACACTGAGACTTATATATATGCACACACACACACACCACAGCCCAGACTCTGTGACTTATATATATGCATCCACATACACACCACAGTCCAGACACTGAGACTTCCAAATATGCACACACACACACATATACACACACACACACAGCCCAGACACTGAGACTTATATATATGCACACACACACACACACACTCGCACACACACAGCACAGCCCAGACACTGAGACTTATAAATATGCACACACACACACACACACTCGCATACACACACACACACACACACACACACACCACAGCCCAGACACTGAGACTTATATATATGCACACACACACACACGACAGCCCAGACACTGAGACTTATATATATGCGCGCACACACACACACACCACAGTCCAGACACTGAGACTTATATATATGCACACGCACACACACAACACACACACACACACACACACACACACACACACACCACAGCCCAGACACTGAGACTTACATATATGCACACACACACACACACATACACACACACACACACACACACACACACACACACACACACACACACACACACAGCCCAGACACTGAGACTTACAAATATGCACACAGACAGACACACACACACACCACAGCCCAGAAACTGAGACTTATTTATAGGCATTCACACAAACACCACATCCCAGACACTGAGACTTATATATATATGCACACAGACACACACACACACACACACACACAGCCCAGACACTGTGACTTATATGTAGGCATTCACACAAACACCACAGCCCAGACACTGAGACTTATATATATATATGCACACAGACACACACAAACGCACACACACAGCCCAGACACTGAGACATATATGCATATGCACACAGGACACACACACACACACACACACACACACAGCCCAGACACTGACACTTATATATATGCACACACACATACACCACAGCCCAGACACTGAGGCTCATATATATGCACACAGACACACAGACACACAGACACACACACACACAGAGCCCAGACACTGAGACATGTATATACACACACACACACACACACACACACACACACACAGCCCAGACACTGAGACTTATATATATGCATCCACACACACACACACACACACACACTGCCCAGACACTGAGACTTATATATATATATATATATATGCGTCAACACACACACACACACACACACACACACACACACACACACACACACACACACACACACAGCCCAGACACTGAGACTTATATATATGCACACACACACACACACACACCACAGTCCAGACACTGAGAGTTATATATATGCACACACACACGCCACAGCCCAGACACTGTGACTTGTATATATGCATCCACACACACTCTATAGCCCAGACACTGTGACTTATATATATGCATCCACACACACCCCACAGCCCAGACACTGAGACTTACATATATGCACACAGACAGACACACACACACACACACGCACACACACATACCACAGCCCAGACACTGAGACTTATATATATGAATCCACACACACACCACAGCCCAGACACTGAGACTTACATATATGCGCACAGACAGGCACACACACACACACACACACACACGCACACACACACACACACACACACACACACACACACACACAGCCCAGACACTGAGACTTACATATATGCACACAGACAGACACACACACACACCACAGCCCAGACACTGAGACTTATATATAGGCATTCACACAAACACCACAGCCCAGACACTGAGACTTATATATATATGCACACAGACACACACACACACACACACACACACACACACACACATAGCCCAGACACTGAGACTTATATATAGGCATTCACACAAAGACTACAGTCCAGCCACTGAGACTAATATATATATGCACACAGACACACACACACACACACACACACACACACACAGCCCAGACACTGAGACTTATATATATTTGCACACAGACACACACACACACACACACACACACACAGACAGCCCAAACACTGAGACTTATATAATTAAGCACACACACACACACACACACACACACCACAGCCCAGACACTGGGACTTATATATAGGCACACACACACACACACACACCACAGCCCAGACACTGAGACTGATATATAGGCATTGACACAAACACCACAGCCCTGACACTGAGACTTATATATATATATGCACACAGACACAAACACACACACACACCACAGCCCAGACACTGAGACTTATATATATATATGTTCACAGACACACACACACACACACACACACACACACACACACACACACACACACACACAGCACAGACACTGAGACTTATATATATGCACACACACATACACCACAGTCCAGACATTGAGACTTATATATAAGCATCCACACACACACCACAGCCCAGACAATAAGACTTATATATATGCACACACACACACACCACAGCCCAGACAATAAGACTTACATATATGCACACACACACACACACAGCCCAGACACTGACACTTATATATACGCTAACACACACACACACACACACACACACACACACACACAGCCCTAACACTGAGACTTATATATCTGCACACAGACAGACAGACACACAAACACAAACACACACCACAGCCCAGACACTGAGACTTATATATATGCACACAGACAGACAGACAAATACACACACACACACACACCACAGTCCAGACACTGAGACTTATATATATGCACACAGACAGACAGACACATATACACACACACGCACACCTCAGCCCAGACACTGAGACTTATACATATGCATCCACACACACACACACACACACACACACACACACAAACACACACACACACACACACCCCAGACACTGAGACTTATATATATACACACAGACAGACAGACACACACACATACACACAACAGCCCAGACACTGAGACTTATATTTCTGCTCACACACACACACACACACAAACACACACACACACACACACACACCCCAGACACTGAGACTTATATATATGCAGACAGACAAACAGACACACAAACACACACACCACAGCCCAGACACTGAGACTTATATATATGCACACACACACACAAGCACACACACACAGCCCAGACACTGAGACTTATATATATGCATCCACACACAGACCACAGCCCAGACACTGAGACTTATATATAGGCATCCACACACACACCACAGCCCAGAAACGGAGACTTATATATATGCATCCACACACACACCAGAGCCCAGACACTAAGACTTACATATATGCACACACACACACACCCACACACAAACACACACAAACACAGCCCAGACACTGAGACTTATATATATGCACACAGACAGACAGACACACACACACACACACACACACACACCACTGCCCAGACACTGAGACTTATGCATCTACACACACACACACACACACACACACACACACACACACACACACACACACACACACACACACCACAGCCGAGACATTGAGACTTATATATATGCACACAGACAGACACACACACACACCACAGCCCAGACACTGAGACTTATATATATGCACACACACACACAGACACACACACACAGCCCAGACACTGAGGCTTATATATATGCATACACACACACACACACACACACACACCACAGCCCAGACACTGAGACGTATATATATGCACACACACACACACAGACACACACACACAGCCCAGACACTGAGACTTATATATATGCACACACACACACACACACACACACACACACACACACACACACACACACACACACACACAGCCCAGACACTGAGACTTACATATATGCACACAGACAGACACACACACACACCACAGCCCAGAAACTGAGACTTATATATAGGCATTCACACAAACACCACAGCCCAGACACTGAGACTTATATATATATGCACACAGACACACACACACACACACACACACACACACACAGCCCAGACAATGTGACTTATATGTAGGCATTCACACAAACACCACAGCCCAGACACTGAGACTTCTATATATATATGCACACAGACACACACACACGCACACACACAGCCCAGACATTGAGACTTATATACATATGCACACAGACACACACACACGCACACACACACACAGCCCAGACACTGACACATATATATGCACACACACATACACCACAGCCCAGACACTGAGGCTTATATATATGCACACAGACACACAGACACACAGACACACAGACACACACACACAGCCCATACACTGATACATATCTATATACACACACACACACACACACACACACAGCCCAGACACTGAGACTTATATATATGCATCCACACACACACACACACAAAACACAACACAGCCCAGAGACTGAGACTTATATAGATGCACACACACACACTCACACCACAACCCAGACACTGAGACTTATATATATGCACACACACACACACACACCAAAGCCCAGACACTGAGACTTATGTATATGCACACACAAATACACACAAACAGACACACACACAGCTCTTACACTGAGACTTATATATATGCACACACACACACACCACAGCCCAGACTCTGTGACTTATATATATGCATCCACACACACACCACAGTCCAGACACTGAGACTTCCAAATATGCACACACACACACATATACACACACACACACACAGCCCAGACACTGAGACTTATATATATGCACACACACACACACACACTCGCACACACACAGCACAGCCCAGACACTGAGACTTATAAATATGCACACACATACACACACACACACACACACTCGCACACACACACACACACACACACCACAGCCCAGACACTGAGACTTATATATATGCACACACACACACACGACAGCCCAGACACTGAGACTTATATATATGCGCGCACACACACACACACCACAGTCCAGACACTGAGACTTATATATATGCACACGCACACACACAACACAGCCCAGACACTGAGAATTATATATATGCACACACACACATACACACACACACACACAAACAAACACTCACAGCCCAGACACTGAGACTTATATATATGCGCGCACACACACACACAGACACATACACACACACAAACACACCCACAGCCCAGACACTGAGACTTATAAATATGCACACAGACAGACACACACACATTCACACACACACCACAGCCCAGACACAGAGACTTATGTCTATGCACACACACACACAACAACAGCCCAGACACTGAGGCTTATATATATGCACACACACACACAGACCACAGCCCAGAAACTGAGACTTATATTTATGCATACACACACACACCACAGCCCAGAAACTGAGACTTATAAAAATGCACACACACACACACACACACATACACACACAGCCCAGACACAGAGACTTATATATATGCATCCACACACACACCACAGCCCAGACACTGAGACTTATGTAAATGCACACAGAAAAACACACACAAACACAGCCCAGACACTGAGACTTATATATATGCACACAGACAGACAGACACACAAACACACACACACACACACACACACACATACACACACACACCACAGCCCAGACACTGAGACTTATGTATATGCACACACGCACACACACACACACCACAGCACAGACACTGAGACTTATGTATATGCATCCACACACACACCACAACCCAGATACTGAGACTTATATATATGCACACAGACAGACAGACACATACACACACACACACACCACAGCCCAGACACGGAGAATTATATATATGCACACAGACAGACACACACACACACGCACACACCACAGCCCAGACACAGAGACTTATATATATGCATTCACACAAACACCACAGCCCATACACTGAGACTTATATATATGCACAC
>NW_027142155.1:2301574-2306574 GCF_036365525.1 Heterodontus francisci | reverse complement strand
CAGACACAGACACACACACACACACACACACCACAGCCCAGACACTGAGACTTATATATCTGCTCACACACACACACAAACACACACACAGCCCAGACACTGAGACTTATATATATGCACACAGACAAACACACACACACACATCACAGCCCAGACACTGAGACTTATATATCTGCACCCACACACACACCACAGCCCAGACACTGAGACTTACATATATGCACACACTCACACACATACACAACAGCCCAGACACTGAGACTTATATAAGTGCACACACACACACACACACACACACACAGCCCAGACACTGAGACTTATATATATGCACACAGACACAGACACACACACACACACTCACACCACAGCCCAGACACTGAGACTTATATATCTGCTCACACACACACACACACACAAACACACACACAGCCCAGACACTGAGACTTATATATATGCACACAGACAAACACACACACACACATCACAGCCCAGACACTGAGACTTATAAATATGCATCCACACACACACCACAGCCCAGACACTGAGACTTATATATCTGCTCACACACACACACACAAACACACACACAGCCCAGACACTGAGACTTATATATATGCACACACACACACTCACACACACACACACAGCCCAGACACTGAGACTTATATATATGCACAAAGACAGACACACACACAAACACGACATCCCAGAAACTGAGACTTATATATATGCACACACACACACACACACAAACAAACACACATAGACAAACACACACATACACACACACACACACACACACACACACCACAGCCCAGACACTGAGACTTATATATATGCACACAGACACACACACACACACACACACACACAGCCCAGACACTGAGACTTATATATATGCATCCACACACACACACATAGACACACACACACACACACACACAGCATAGTCACTGAGACTTATATATATGCATACAGACACACACACACACACACACAACAGCCCAGACACTGAGTCTTATATATATGCATGCACACACAAACCATAGCCCAGAAACTGAGACTTATATATATGCAAACAGACACACACATACACACACACACACACAGAGCCCAGACACTGAGACTTATATATGTGCATCCACACACACACACATAGACACACACACACACAAACACACAGCCCAGACTCTGAGACTTATATATATGCACATAGACACACACACACAAACATACACACAGCCCTGACACTGAGACTTATATATATGAAACCACACACAGACCACAGCCCTGACACTGAGACTCATATATATGCACACGCACACACACACAGCCCAGACACTGAGACTTATATATATGCACACAGACAGACAGACACACAAACACACACACACACAAGCACACACACACACACACACACACACACACACCACAGCCCAGACACTGAGACTTATATATATGCACGCACACACACAGACACACACACACAGCCCAGACACTGAGACTTATATATATGCGCACAAGCTCAAACATGCACACACACACACACAGCCCAGACACTGAGACTTAAATGTTTGCACACAGACAGACAGACAGACACACACACACACACACACACACCTAAGCCCAGACACTGAGAATTATATATATGCGCACAAAGTCACACACGCACACACACACACCACAGCCCAGACACTGAGACTTATATATATGCATTCACACAAACACCACAGCCCAGACACTGAGACTTATATATATGCATTCACACAAACACCACAGCCCAGACACTGAGACTTATATATGTGCACACAGACAGACAGTCACACACAGACACACACACCCACCAGAACCCAGACACTGAGACATATATATATGCACACACACACACGCACTGCAGTCCAGACTTTGAGACTTATATATATGCACACACGCACACACACACCACAGCCCAGACACTGTGACTTATATATATGCACACACACACACACACCACAGACCAGACACTGTGACTTATATATATGCATCCATACACAGACCACAGCCCAGACACTGAGACTTATATATATGCAAACACACACACACCACAGCCCAGACACTGAGACTTATATATATGCACACACACACACACACACACACACACACACACACACACACACACACACACACACCACAGCCCAAACACTGAGACTTATATTTATGCATCCACACACACACACACACACACAAACACACACACCACAGCCCAGACACTGAGACTTATATATATGCACACACACACACACACACACACACACACACACACACACACACACACACACACACACACACACACACACACACACACACACACACACACACACACCACAGCCCAGATACTGAGACTTATATTTATGCATCCGCACACAGACCACAGCCCAGAAACTGAGACTTATATGTATGCACACACGGACACCACAGCCCAGACAGTGAGACTTATATATATGCACACACACACACACACACACACACAGACACACACACACACACACACACACACACACACACACACACACACACCACAGCCCAAACACTGAGACTTATATATGTGCACACACACACACGCACACACACACCACAGCCCAGACACTGAGATATATATTTATGCATCCAGACACACACCACAGACCAGACACTGAGACTTATATATGTGCACACACACACACAGACCACAGCCCAGACACTGAGACTTATATATGTGCACACGCACACACACACAGCCCAGACACTGAGACTTATATATATGCACACACACACACACACCACAGCCCTGACACTGAGACTTATATATGTGCACACACACACACACACAGCCCAGACACAGAGACTGATATATATGCACACACGAACACACACCACAGCCCAGAAACTGCGACTTATATCTATGCATCCACACACAGACCACAGCCCAGACACTGAGACTTATATGTGTGCACACACACACACACACACAGCCCAGACACAGAGACTGATATATATGCACACACACACATACCACAGCCCAAACACTGAGACTTATATACACACACACACACACACACACACACACACACACACACACACACACACACACACACACACACACACACACACACACACCACAGCCCAGACACTGAGACTTATATATATGCATCCACACACACACAGACACCACAGCCCAGACACTGAGACTTATATATGTGCACACACACACACCCCAGACACTGAGACTTATATATATATGCACAGACACACAGACCACAGCCCAGAAACTGAGACATATATATGTGCACACACACACACACACATAGCCCAGACACTGAGATATATATATATGCACACACACACACCACAGCCCAAACACTGAGACTTATATATATGCACACACACGCACACACACACACCACAGCCCAGAAACTGAGACTTATATATGTGCACACACACACACACACAGCCCAGACACTGAGACTTATGTATATGCACACACACACACACCACAGCCCAAACACTGAGACTTATATATATGCGCACACACACACACACAGACCACAGCCCAGACTCTGAGACTTATATATGTGCACACACACACACACAGCCCATACACTGAGACTTATATATATGCACACACACCACAGCCCAGAAACTGAGACTTATATATATGCACACACTGACACCACAGCCCAGACAGTGAGACTTATATACATGCACATACACAACCACCACAGCCCAAACACTGGGACTTATATATATGCATCCACACACACACCACAGCCCAGAAACTGAGACTTATATATGTGCACACACACACACACACCACAGCCCAGACACTGCGACTTATATATATGCATCCACACACACACCACAGCCCAGACACTGCGACTTATATTTATGCATCCACACACACACCACAGCCCAGACACTGAGACTGATATATATACACACACACACATACCACAGCCCAAGCACTGAGACTTATATGTGCACACACACACACACACACTCACACACACCACAGCCCAGAAACTGAGACTTATATATAAGCATCCACACACACACCACAGCCCAGACACTGAGACTTATATATATGCACACACTCACACACACCACAGCCCAGAAACTGAGACTTATATTTATGCACACACACACACACACACACACACACACCACAGCCCAGACACTGAGACTTATATTTATGCACACACACACCACAGCCCAGACACTGAGACTTATATTAATTCACACACACACACACACACACACCACAGCCCAGACACTGAGACTTATATATATATGCACACACACACACCACAGCCCAGATACTGCGACTTATATTTATGCACACACACACACACCACAGCCCAGAAACTGAGACTTATATATATGCACACAGACACACACCACAGCCCAGGCACTGAGACTTATATATATGCACACACACACAGACAACAGCCCAAACACTGAGACTTATATATATGCATCCACACACACACCACAGCTCAGACATTGAGACTTATATATATATATATATATGCACAGACACACACACCACCGCCCAAACACTGAGACTTATATATATGCACACACACACACACCACAGCCCAACACTGAGACTTATATATATGCACACACACACACACCACAGCCCAAACACTGAGACTTATATATATGCACACACACACACACCACAGCCCAAACACTGAGACTTATATATATGCACACACACACACCACAGCCCAGACACTGAGACTTATATATATGCACACACACACACACCACAGCCCAAACACTGGGACTTATATATATGCATCCACACACACACCACAGCCCAGACACTGAGACTTATATATATGCACACACACACACACCACAGCCCAAACACTGAGACTTATATATATGCACACACACACACACACACCAGCCCAAACACTGAGACGTATATATATGCACACACACACACACCACAGCCCAGACACTGAGACTTATAT
>NW_027142155.1:2159074-2161574 GCF_036365525.1 Heterodontus francisci | reverse complement strand
AGCCCAGACACTGACGCTTTTATATATGCACACACACATACACACCACAGTCCGGACACTGACGCTTACATATATGCACACACACACACACCACAGCCCAGACACTGAGACTTATATATATACATGCACACACATACTACAGCCCAGACACTGAGAGTTATATATATGCGCACACACACACATACACACACACACACACACACACCACAGCCCAAACACTGAGACCTATATATATGTGCACACACACACACACACACACACAGCCCAGACACTGAGACTTATATATAAGCATCCACACACACACCACAGCACAGACACTGAGACTTATATATATGCATCCACACACACACCACAGCCCAGACACTGAGACTTATATATATACACACACACACACACACACACACACACAGCCCAGACAATGAGACTTATATATATGCACAGACACACACACACACACACACACACACACACACACACACACAGCCCAGACAATGAGACTTATATAGATGCACACACGCACTCTCACACAAACACAAACACTCACACTCACACACACACACACACACACACACACACACACACACACACACACACACACACACACACCACAGCCCAGACCCTGAGACTTATATATGTGCACACACACATCACACAACAGCCCAGACACTGACGCTTATATATATGCACACACACATCACATCACAGTCCAGACACTGACTCTTATATATATGCACACACACATCACACACGCACACACACACACACACACACACACACACACACACACACACACACACACACACACCACAGCCCAGACACTGAGACTCATATATATGCACACACACACACACACACACACACACACACACACACACACACACACACACACACACACACACACACACACACACACACACCACAGTCCAGACACTGAGACTTATATCTATGCACACACACACACACAACACAGCCCAGACACTGAGACTTATAGATATGCAAACACACATCACACACACACCACGGCCCAGACACTGACGCTTATGTATATGCACACACACACATTCCACAGCCCAGACACTGACGCTTATATATACACACACACACACACACACACACACACACACCACAGTCCAGACACTGAGACTTATATCTATGCACACACACACACACACAACACAGCCCAGACACTGAGACTTCTCGATATGCAAACACACACACACACACACACACACCACAGCCCAGACTCTGAGACTCATATATATACACACACACATCACACACACACCACGGCCCAGACACTGACGCTTATGTATATCCACACACACACATTCCACAGCCAGACACTGACGCTTATATATATACACACACACACACACACACACACACACACACACACCACAGCCCAGACACTGACGCTGATATATATGCACACACATATCACACACACACCACAGCCCAGACACTGACTCTTATAGATGTGCACACACACACATCACACACCCACCACAGCCCAGACACTGACGCTTAAATAAATGCCCACACACACATCACACACACACCACAGCCCAGACACTGACGCTTTTATATATGTACACACACATCACACACACACACACAACACAGCCCAGACACTGACGCTTATATATATTCACACACACATACACACACCACAGCCCAGACACTGAGACTTATATATATGCACACACACATCACACACACAGACACACCACAGCCCAGGCACTGACGCTTATATAAATGCACACACACACACACCACAGCCCAGACACTGACGCTTATATATATGCACACACACATCACACACACACACACATCACACGCACACACAAACACACACACACACACCACAGCCCAGACACTGACGCTATTAGATATGCACACACACACCCACAAATCACACACACACCACAGCCCAGACACTGACGCTTATATATATGCACACACACACACACACACACACACACATCACACACACACCACACTCCAGACACTGAGACTTATATATATGCACACACATACACACCACAGCCCAGACACTGAAGCTTTTATATAGGCGCACACACATCACACACACACACATACAACATAGCCCAGACACTGAGGCTTATATATATGCACACACACACACACACACAACAGCCCAGACACTGAGACTTATATATATGCACGCACACATCACACACACATACACACCACAGCCCAGACACTGACGCTTATATATATGCACACACACACACACCACAGCCCAGACACTGACGCTTATATATATGCTCACATTCACACACACACACACACACACACACACACACACACACACACACACACACACACACACATACACACACACACACACCACAGCCCAGGCACTGACGCTTATATATGTGCACACACACATCACACACACACACCACAGCCCAGACCATGAGACTTATATATGTGCACACACACACACACACACACACACACACACACACACACACAC
>NW_027142155.1:2119074-2121574 GCF_036365525.1 Heterodontus francisci | reverse complement strand
ACAGTCCAGACACTGACGCTTATATATATGCACACACACACACACACACCACTGCCCAGGCACTGACGCTTATATATGTGCACACACACATCACATACACACACCACAGCCCAGACCCTGAGACTTATATATGTGCACACACACATCACACCACAGTCCAGACACTGACGCTTATATATATGCACACACACATCACACCACAGTCCAGACACTGACGCTTATATATATGCACACACACATCACACACACACACACGCACACCACAGCCCAGACACTGACGCTTATATATATGCACACACACACACACACACCACAGCCCAGGCACTGACGCTTATATATGTGCACACACACATCACACACACACACCACAGCCCAGACCCTGAGACTTATATATGTGCACACACACATCACACCACAGTCCAGACACTGACGCTTATATATATGCACACACACATCACACCACAGTCCAGACACTGACGCTTATATATATGCACATACACATCACACACACACACACGCACACCACAGCCCAGACACTGACGCTTATATATATGCACACACACATCACACACACACACACACACACACACACACACACACACACACCACAGCCCAGACACGGAGACTTATCTATATGCACACACACACACACACACCACTGCCCAGACTCTGAGACTTATTGAAATGCACACACACATCACACACACACCACAGCCCAGACATTGACGCTTATATATATGCACACACACACACACCACAGCCCACACACTGACGCTTATATATGCACACACACACATCACACACACACCACAGCCCAGACACTGACGCTTATATATATGCTCACACACACACCACAGCCCAGACACTGAGACTTATATATATGCTCACACACACATACACACACACCACAGCCCAGACACTGAGACTTATATATATGCTCACACACACATACACACACACCACAGCCCAGACACTGAGACTTATATATATGCACACACACACATACACACACACAAACACACACACACAGACCAGACACTGAGACTTATATATATGCACACACACACAAACACACACCACAGCAAAGACGCTGAGACTTATCTATAAGCACACAGACACACACACACACACGCGCAGCCCAGACAATGAGACTTATATATATGCACTCACACACACACAGACACAGACACACACACACACAGCCCAGACACTGAGACTTACATCTATGCACACACACACACACCACAGCCCAGACACTGAGACTTTTATCTATGCACACACACACACACCACAGCCCAGACACTGAGAATTATAGATCATCAAACACACACACACACACACGCACACACACACACACACAAACACCACAGCCCAGTATCTGAGACTTGTATATACACACACACACATCACACACACACCACAGCCCAGACACTGACGCTTATATATATGCACACACACACACACCACAGTCCAGACACTGACGCTTATATATATGCACACACACACACACACACACCACTGCCCAGGCACTGACGCTTATATATGTGCACACACACATCACACACACACACCACAGCCCAGACCCTGAGACTTATATATGTGCACACACACATCACACCACAGTCCAGACACTGACGCTTATATATATGCACACACACATCACACCACAGTCCAGACACTGACGCTTATATATATGCACACACACATCACACACACACACACGCACACCACAGCCCAGACACTGACGCTTATATATATGCACACACACACACACACACACCACAGCCCAGGCACTGACGCTTATATATGTGCACACACACATCACACACACACACCACAGCCCAGACCCTGAGGCATATATATGTGCACACACACATCACACCACAGTCCAGACACTGACGCTTATATATATGCACACACACATCACACCACAGTCCAGACACTGACGCTTATATATATGCACACACACATCACACACACACACACGCACACCACAGCCCAGACACTGACGCTTATATATATGCACACACACACACACACACCACAGCCCGGGCACTGACGCTTATATATGTGCACACACACATCACACACACACACCACAGCCCAGACCCTGAGACTTATATATGTGCACACACACATCACACCACAGTCCAGACACTGACGCTTATGTATATGCACACACACATCACACCACAGTCCAGACACTGACGCTTATATATATGCACATACACATCACACACACACACACGCACACCACAGCCCAGCCACTGACGCTTATATATATGCACACACACATCACACACACACACACACACACACACACACACACCACAGCCCAGACACGGAGACTTATCTATATGCACACACACACACACACACCACTGCCCAGACTCTGAGACTTATTGAAATGCACACACACATCACACACACACCACAGCCCAGACATTGACGCTTATATATATGCACACACACACACACCACAGCCCACACACTGACGCTT